>NC_134485.1:288160468-288197968 GCF_040206685.1 Ascaphus truei
ACACTGACTGACACACACACACTTACTGACGCGCGCGCGCGCGCACACCCCCACACCCACACCCAAACACTGACTGAATGACTGACTGACTGCCGCACGCACACACTGACTGACTGAGGCACACACACACGCACACACTGACTGTGTGTGTGTGCGTCAGTCAGTGTGTGTGTTTGTGTTTCTGCGTCAGACTCACTGACGCGCGCGCACACACACTGACTGACTGACGCACACACAATGACTGACGCACACACACTGCATGAAGCTGTAAAGGAGGGAGGGGGGGAACTGGATTGATGTGAATGGGGGACAAACAGAGAGAGGGGGAGGGGTGAGGAGAGAGAGAGGAGCGGGAACATTACATCCCGGGCAACGCCGGGTCTCTCAGCTAGTATAAAATAAACGTAGAGAGGGTGCATACCATTCAATGATGGATACAAAAAAAGGAACAACAGGACAGTCACTCTTATACTCCCAGAAAGTGAATATATATATCATTTACGTGAATCACTATCCGTATTTGAAGTGTGTGTGTATATAAATATATATATACATACAAATGAGCATACAGTAATATTTCCATTTGCTATTTGCCTTGCTATGGAGGGTTTTTGTCACTTTTTTACTCACATAACTTCACATATACATACATATATAATATATATAATTATATATATATATATATATATATATATATATATACATATATATATATATACACATATATATATATATATACATATATATATACATATACATATACATATACATATACATATATATATATATATATATATATACAGTGGAAGTGTATTGTGTGTATTTACCTACACACTCACTCCACATTTCAGTAACATACATATACATCTAAATAATATTCACATATACACGTTTGCTATAAATGGAATTATTACAATTTTACATTATATACACGTGCAATGAATGGAATAAACACTGTAATAAGTTTGAAATCGCCTATCCGAGCTGCTATGCATGGCTGATCCCTTTTCTCCAGCTTCCTTGAATGTACTACTGTATGAAGAAGATCATGTGACCAGATGCTAGTGCACGTTTAGAGAGAGGGAGGGCAGGGCTGACAAAGGGGTGTGCCTGGGTTTGTGACAGGCCATGAAGGGGCAGTGCCTTAGCAAATGGCTGTTAAAATAGAATACAAGAAAATTGGTCTTTCAAAGTTTTTTTAAAAACAGAAAATGCTAAAAGTATTATTTCTTACTACAGAACTGATTTATTAAAAAAAACACACATGCAGGATATAGACTGAACTGCAGCTTTAATCAGTTTATGCAGAGAAAGGAATGGGAGTCCAACGCCCCCTAGCGGCGCTTCTCAGTAAATTCCAAACTTCATAAATGAATGAGCATAGTAATCCTTTATCACAGTAACCGTCTATGTGAAATATCCCACGTATAGCCTCTGGCATGAGGTATTTCTTGTATGAGCAGGACCAGCAATAAACCAGAATTGACTCATTGTTTGGACGTGGGCTCCAGAGGCCGAGCTCCTACCGAAGGTAAACAACGGGAGACAGATTGATGATGCGGTGCAGCTGCCTTGTGAAAAAGATGCAGACCGGGACTTGACTCAGATCAGTGCAAAAGCTTTAATGGCACGTAACAGCAAAGAGATCCACTCAATGTGTGTGGCCAGCATGAGCGAGCGCCCGTGCATGCACGGCACTCAGCTGCTCGCCAAAGCAAGCAAATTTGAACTTGCCTCTCCACTGGCACGTCACGTGAGCTGGTTCGCCCAATGAGGGCAAACCAGCTCCGTGATGTCATGGCCACGCCCCCCAACACACCCGTACCTAGCAGTCCACAAATCTCCTGGTCGAGAAGAGCACGTGACATCATCGTGCACGAGCGCCAGTGCCCTCACTCCTGGCCTAGCCGCAGCCTTAGTATAACATAACATAATTTGTCTCAGAGACCCCATACCATAATTCAATTCCCACAGCCCAATTTCCACACTTCCACAATGTACCATATTGGACTGAATATAGTGCTATGTTTTTTCCCTAAAAATGTCCTTCTGAAAACTACTCGTATTATATGCGCAGCCCAACACCTTTTATTTTTCATGTAGAACACCTTAAAAACTTTAGGGTGGTATTATGTGCGAGGCCGTACTATATTCGGTCCAATACGGTCTATACATGTATGTGTAGAAACGGAAGAAAGAGAGAACTGCGTGTCACATAGCGTAATCCAATGTAAAATGTAATGTGGTAATTAAAAAACCTCTATATAGATACGCTCACAAGTAAAGGGGAGAATTACGCAATTGGGAGATATAATAGGTGTCAGTCCTCTCACAGTGTAACCTATGATATCGTCCAGCTGTATCATCCATGATGACCTCAAAAAAAGGTACCCGATCAAAGGATCTGTAATCCAGATGCAGTGGTCACAGCCGGCGAAGATGACAGACCAGCAAGAAAATGTTAGTGAAACAGTGTAGCAAACAGTAGCACAGTTCCTCCGAGTTCAATGACACTCGCTAGCGTGATAACGTGCACTCAGTATGAAAACAATATCCCTATGCATTTCGTCACAGTCCACGTGACTTCATCGGGGGTATGGACTGCAGAGTACACGGATGCTTATTTAGTTCCAGTTTCCTGAAGGAAACAGCTAAATGGGATTATCAGTAATATGTATGTATGTATGTGCATAGCGCTTCACATTAGTAATACACGTGACAATCATATAAATAACAAATCATGGGAATAAGTGCTTCAGACATAAAAAGTTAACATTTCGGAATAGGAGTCCCTGCTCCGGGGAGCTTACAATCTAATTGGTGGGGAGAACGTTCAGAGACAGTAGGAGGGCGTTCAGAAAAGTGCACCTGCAGGGGGACAAGCTTTATGTATCATGTGTCTAATAATATCTATGGTGCTACTCATATGCTTCTTTAAGCAAGTGTGTCTTAAGGTGGGTCTTAAAAGGTGGATAGAGAGGGTGCTAGTCGGGTATTGAGGGGAAGGGCATTCCAGAGGTGCGGGGCAGAAAGAGAGAAAGGTTTAAGGCGGGAGAGGGCTTTAAATACAAAGGGGGTACATAGAAGACATCCTTGAGCAGAACGCAAGAGTTGGGATGGTGCATAGTGAGAAATTAGGGCTGAGATGTAGGTAGGAGCAGAAGAGTGTAAAGCTTTAAAGAGTGAGGAGGAGAATTGAGTGCGAGATACGGGATATGATAGGAAGCCAGGAGAGGGATTTTAGCAGGGGAGACGCGGAGACAGATTTCGGAAATAGTAGAGTGATTCTGGCAGCAGAGTTTAGGATTGATTGTAGGGGAGACAGGTGAGAGGCAGGAAGGCCAGATAGCAGGAGGTTACAGTAATCGAAGCGGGAGAGAATGAGGGCCTGAGACAATGTTTTAGCAGTCGAGCAACCGAGGAAAGGGCGTATCTTTGTTATATTGCGGAGGAAAAGGCGACAGGTTTTAGATATATTTTGAATGTGAGGGGCGAATGTGAGACAGGAGTCGAGTGTGACCCATAGGCAGCGTGCTTGGGCTAATGGGTGAATGATGGTACTTCCAACAGTAATGTGGAAGTGTAACGCCTGTATGCCCGCAGACCTGGCCAGTCCCCAGTACTGAGGTGGGAAGGGTTTTACTACGCACCCACAGCAGTGAGGGCGTGCCCGGAGTGTGGTATGGTGTTGCCGGGCCTGTAGAAAGATGGTTAGTTATACTTTCAACGCCTTGGGATTCAGAGTAAGGATAGTGATGTCCGTGGGCCAGAGTTCAGGGGTACAGAGAGCAGGATCGTAATGTTCGTAAGCCAGAATCCAGGGATAACAGAAGTCAGCAAGGTCGTGTCCGTAAGCAGGGTTCAAGGGCAGTAGAGAGCAGGGTAATCCAGTACAAGCAGAGGTCAAGCCAGGGAAATCCAGGGGTAAGTAGGATAAGGAACAGAAGCTGGAAACCACAGGAGAGCCAAGCATAGGACTGCACACACAGAGGTTACAAAGAACTATGCAGAGCAATGAGTGAGAGGACAGACAGGGGTTATAAAGGAGGGAATACCAATGGGAGAGAGAGGAGGAGCAGAGGGTGAAGTGAGAGGCAGCAGGGATTGGACCAGGTTTGGGAGGAAGTATAAGGAGCTCTGTTTTTGCCATGTTAAGTTTCAGTCGGCGAACGGCCATCCAGGATGATATTCCAGAGAGACATTCAGAAACTTTGGTTTGTACAGCAGGTGTAAGGTCAGGGGTTGAAAGGTAAATTTTTGTGTCGTCAGCAAAGAGGTGATATTTAAAGCCAAAAGATGTGATTAGGTCACCTAGAGAGAGTGTGTAAAGAGAAAAGAGATGGGGTCCCAGGACAGAGCCCTGGGGTACCCCCACAGAGAGATCGATGGAGGAGGAGGTGTTAGCAAAAGAGACACTGAAAGTGCGATGGGAGAGGTAAGAGGAGATCCAGGATAGAGCTTTGTTCCGAATACCAAGAGTATGGAGAATGTGAAGGAGAAGAGTGTGGTCCATAGTGTTAAATGCTGCAGAGAGGTCGAGTAGTATGAGAAGAGTGTAATGACCTCTGTCTTTGGCAGCATGGAGGACATCAGTTATTTAAGTGAGGGCTGTTTCAGTCGAGTGAGCAGTGTGGAAGCCAGATTGTAGAGAGAATAGGTGTTGAGAAAGTGTAGCAATCGAGAGAATACAAGACGTTCAAGGAGTTTGGAGGCAAAAGGCAGAAGGGAGACAGGTCGATAGTTAGAAGGACAGGTAGGGTCAAGCTTGCTGTTTTTGAGTAATGGTATAACAGTTGCATGCTTGAAGGAGAAGGGAAAGGTACCAGAGTAGAGGGAAGAGTTAAAAATCTGTGTGAGCATAGGGATTATAGATGGAGAAAGAGGTTTTAGTAGATGGGAGGGAATGGGGTCAAGAGGGCAGGTGGTAGAGGGACAAGAGGAGATCAGCAGTGACACATCCTCCTCCGAGACAGCGGAAAAAGAATCAAGGAAGGCAGGAGGAGAGTTAGGAAGCGGTGTGGGATGGGATGTTCTGACGTATGGATTCCACCTTATCCTTAAAAAAGTCAGCAAAGTCCTGAGGTGAGGTGGAGGAAGAAGAGGAGGCAGCCGAGGGTGGTCTGAGTAGAGAGTCAAAGACAGAAAAGAGTAGGCGTGGGTTAGACTTGTGCGTGTTGATTAGTGATGAAAAGTAGGTTGGAAAGAGGGCAGAGTTGAAACCCAGACAGCATAAATTTGTAGTGAAGGAAGTCTGCGAGCGTATGAGATTTCCTCCAGAGGAACGAGTTAATATATCATATAGGAATTAATATACAGTAATTACTGTGGTAAGACCAAAAAAAATAAATAAGGAACATCAATGTGAGGGAAAAGTAACCAAATCGGTGGTATAGAAATATACAAAATAAAAATATATACATACAAATATCACTTGTGAGCCCATTCACATGTCTTAGACAGGTCTGCAACCCTGCCTTTCAACCATTATCACCTAGCGTACAGCGCTCCCACTGCAGCAAGGGATTCTGGGAAATGACATGCAAATGAGCACACAAGAGAGTGGATCTCTTTGCTGTTATGTGCCATTAAAGCTTTTGCACTGATCACAGTCAAGTCCCGGTCTGCATCTTTTTCACAAGGCAGCTGCGTCGTCTCCTTAAACACTTTATCATAGGTGTGAATGTTGTATGATGGTAACAAAATGAAAAACAAAGCACATAGTCATTTTTATGACAATGAAAATGATACATGCTATGCAGGAATTTCAAGTTGGAATTGTTCACTTCAGTACGTTTTGATACTCCGAGGACTGATACAATTTTGTTCTACAGTACACAATTGAGAATTTCAAAGATTGTTGACACAAAGTACAGTATTGGCCCGAATATAGTGCTGTGTTTTTTTCCTAAAAATGTCCTTCCAAAAACTGTACTCGTATTATATGTGCAGCCCAACACCTTTTATTTTTCATGTAGAACACCTTCAAAACTTTAGGGTTGTATTACTGTATGTGCGAGGCCGTACTATATTCAGGCCAACACGGTAGATTCAGATGATGTAGATGTTAGATTATCTGTTTTACTGTGTTTAATATAAAACTAGAATAAATGCCTGCAATAATAATGACTGTTTTTACTTTTTTTGTCCCTTTCCCCACCTCATTCTTTCTCCTCCCCTCTACCCCCCCCCCCCCACTGCATCTATTTCATTTAATACTTTACAATGTCATCAATTATTTCCACCTCTCACCCCGAAGGCAAGGAGGGGGGTGCGAGGAGGCAGGGGGGCGTAGGGGGAAAAGTTTGCGCACCCCTGGCCTATAGTTTAACATGGGACATTTTGGGAGCTGTAACTGAAACGATTGAATGGATGTGTGACATTTGGCGTTGAGTTAGTGGTAGTGGGGTAGGTGTTGGACAGTATTGTTATACCAGTGTACTATCATTGCTAACTAACATTTACCCCTTTTGGGGCTCTTTGCGTTCCTTTGTTTGTTGGTTGTACTTTGGGATATGGGCTAGGATCCTGTTCATTGTGAGCAGCAATCCCCAATTTGGACTTTTATTGTAGATCACTATTGTCATTGTTACATTTTTGTTATTTGCACTGTTTGTGTTTATTTTTTAGGGGTAGAAATGCCTGAGTGGCTGTTTGTTTTAAAGGATAAAAGTTGTGTTTGGAGAATTTTAAGGTTAAAAAAGATAAAAACAAATGTCCAGGCCACACCATCAACTCCAGATGCGAGTGTGGAGGCTTCAGATTCCCTCACATCTCTATCTCCCCCCATGTGGGTTCAGACTACAGATCCCTCCTGGACCTGATGGATCCGTCCACACTGCACATCCTCTGCTCCTCACTCACAGGGTCTCCACCCTCTGCTCATCATGTACATCAGGCAATTGGCTCCTGACAGCGATGGGCAGTTACTGATGCGTGCGTGCGTACGTACGTACGTACGTACGTACGTACGTACGTACGTACGTACGTACGTACGTACACACACACACACACACACAACCCTCATCGTTGTAGACGTAATACAGAGCACCTATAGCGATTAAGACAAATATTGTATTAATGCATCAAAAGGTTTTTTTTTTTAGTTGTAATACATGGTTTAGGAAACATTCAGCCATTGATTTAAACTGCACCCTTAGGCCCCAATTCAATATTTTCTAAAGCTGCTCTCCATGCCAAGTATGCGCATTGCTCCAGTCAAATGACGGAAGATCAGAGCTTCCCTGACAGGGAAAAGCAACTTCCCAACATACTGTCTAAATAAAGGCATCATAGCAAAGGTGTTAAGATGAAAAATAAATAAATCACAAAAAAAAGTGGAGATGTTGCCACATATACACCCTTAAGGCAGTAAAAATGTACACATAAATAATAAAAACCTGTGTGTCACAACATTATAAAACAATCAAATGGGAAATTTACAACATACTGCACTAATGCCTTAATCCTGTGATAAAGTTGTCTACTTGGCTAATGACAATAATCGACTATGGAGACATAGTATACGGCTCGGCACCTCAAACCCACCTTAGAAAACTTGATACCCTCTACAATTCAATATGCCGTTTTGTTCTCCAATGCAACTACAACACACATCACTGCGAAACGCTCAAAGAACTAGATTGGTCATCACTAGATTCTAGGCGCAAAGTTCACTTTTCCTGTTTCATCTTCAAATACTTTCTGGGCAAGCTACCCGTCTATCTGAACAAGCTCCTCACCCCTACCACATGCAGCACTTATCTGAAATCTGACTCCAAAAGACCGTTTATGGTCCCATGGTTCAGCAAAGTATCCGTCCGCTCCTCCTCTTACCGTGCACCCCAAAACTGGAACAATCTACCGGAGACTCACAGCCACCACCAGTCTCACCAATCTAAGTGCATTCAAAACTAAAGCTGTCTCACATTTTAATCTGGTCTGTAACTGTTACATACGCCTATAATATATATTATCTTTAACTGTGCATGCGATGTCTTGTATATAATGTATACCCTGTTCACTTATGTAACTATGTATTTGAAACCATGTATTATTTGTCATCATAACTCTATGCCCAGGACATACTTGAAAGCGAGAGGTAACTCAATGTATTACTTCCTTGTAAAATATTTGATAAATAAATAAACTTAACAATTATGGGTGGAGGGATTAAAGAAGCGCCAATAAGGGCATGCATTTAATGCATTTCACATCCCCTCCGTGTTTTATTTAAGGGCAGATTACTTCCCAATTAAGAAAAGCCTTATTCCAAATGCTTCCATGCAGACCTGTCAATTCTCACTGATTGTATGGGAGTCAGTCTCACTGATATTCCTGTTATTTTGGAAGGGTTAAAAATATGATATTTACTTTGATGTCTGTGATACTTCCTGTACCATAAATGACCACCTTGGAGGCAGCATAGCATCTCAATATTCAGCTTTTTTTTAAAATGTTTTTAATTTAAAAAAAAATACAGTTCTATGTTAAAATGAATGAGAACTAAAGAGTGACAGACACACAGTGCTTATTTGCATGTCATTGCCCAGAATCCCTGGCTATGGAGGAAGCACTCTATGCTGGGTGATAATTGTGAAAGGCAGGGTTGCAGACCTGTCTGAGACATGCCAATGTACCCACAAGGGGTATTTTTATTCACTAATAAAAAATAAATTAAAAAAAGCAGATAACATTTGGGAGACTGTCCTCTCTTCAAGTGTTTCATGTCTGTCCTATTGTGCAAAATATATCATATCAGTTTAAATACTGACAAATAAGTCACATTGTGCACATTTGAATGTTTACTCCAGATGGCTTGCACTAAGCAGCACAAGACAGACACTTTCAATTACACTTTAAATATTCAAGCCATGCAGTAGAATGACACACAAGGTTGGGCAAAATTATATGTTTCACAAAGTCTGCTCATTTTTCTTTGGACTGTTCTAATTCCTAAAACGGGGAAAAATAAAACCACCAAATATTCCTCTTTGCACAGTAGCCAACAACCCATATTGCACAATGCAATGAGTAATCGTGCAGAGCTAGAGACGACCTCCTAATAATTAGTCTTAAGTGTTACACCCAGTGTGGCTTTACTTGCTCATCAAGTACTTTATGTCTGGAGCGATTTAAATGATACTTCTGGTATACAATAAAAAGCAATTTCACATGAGTTCTGCAGGTCTCTGTGCATAGATGGGGCTAATCATTTAATTCGGTATTCTTTAAAGTACTGTTCAACAATCATAGCATTACTAAGCCTAACGCCATAGCAGTATGCTATGTGACTATATTCTAATCCTAATAAAAGAACATCAATGGAAAACATCCGACTTCATGTCACATAGACATTGAGATATCAGGAGCAGAATACAAATGCATGTAAATGAGATTACCAAAAACCAAACTTTAAGGAGTGCCTGTATCTCAAGCAGGCATATCTATACTTACACCTCATTTGTAGTCCTTAAACCAATCTCTGCTCTCAGGAAACTTAAACATTTTGGAAATCTTCGAGGGGAAATGTATTCGCAGATCTGAAATGATCACTCACCTGATTCATAACCTGCAAAAAAAAGGAAAGAAAAAATAGTTTTCTACCATTTTAATTACCAAAAAACCATATGTATTTATATAGTCATTCCAAATAGATCCCTTACATCTGGGTTAGCTTCCAGTGGCAGCCAGCGCATGGATTGCATGATGGCGACGTATTTGCTTGTTGCACCGTATCTATATATCTATTAGTGATTCTCCAGCTCTGACAGCAGCATTCAGTCTTCCGTCTACTAAACTTGACCCAGGGACCCATCCAACATGCGCACAGGTAGGCGCAGAAAAGCATAGGTCGTCTCCTCGATTCCTGAAACACATTATTTCAGGCTAGACCACAACTGAATGCAATTTATGAATATAAAAAGTGAAAATACGTCGACCACAGCATTAACGTTGTCTTTTTGTTGAGAGAAAAGCTATGCTGTACATTCTGCACACCCCCCACTACCGGCTCTTGTTTGAGCTCTTCCTGAGTCAGGGGGTAGAGTGCAACCCGTGGAACGCAGGAGAGCCGAGGGATTCTATGCAATGAATGTGTTAAACGTCACAATACCGCCGAGTTCGAAGTGAAACACTACATTCCAAACAACACCATTCCACAACCAGCAGAGGGAGCAGTAACTAGAACAGCTGCTTTCACACGAGAAGGGAACAGCTGTATAACCCCACTGTACAGTACTGTATTGGTCTTTTTTCTGCCAACCTTATATAAAAAGCAGCTGTGCTTTCCTTGGGCTTCTGTTCTGGGCAAGTCAAACCTTGATGTAAAATTACAACCTCGGGGCTTTTATTTGGCTATTTGGTTTGCTGTTTTTTTTCCAGCTCTTTTTGTGTAGACACCGATTTGCAATACAAAGTACTGTATATTTTCAATGCGCAGTGGTTATACGTTGCCCTGCTATTTCCTATGTATTAAGCAGAGTCGGTGAATAAGCCGATAATGTTGTTTGTATGCCTGCGGGCGTAATACACTCTCAGTTCATGTGTAGTGGGTTGGGTGAAGATGTATTGCTCGGTGTGTATGAAAAGATGGTTAACTATGTATTCATTATTATTTTGCAAGCCGCATTTAACAATGTAGATGGTGTTATATGGCTGAGTGATTTTACTTTGTTCCCCAGTAGGTAACATACATGAATCCGTGATTCTGCCGGCCCCTTTAATTACACACTGATGTTAGGTTGCGTGTCAAGCCTCGCACTGGGGACAGGCACAGCTCCACCAATAGGAAAGTGCGCCGTGCCGCCCCTCAGCCAATCATGGAATCTGCGGCCCGAAATGACATCCAGCTGCAATGTGAAAATAAAGAGTGCCCTTCCCTCTGCACACGGTAAGAACATATCTTTTCTAAACATACTTCTTCTTTACATTATGAATATTGCTGATTCCCCCCGTCCCCGCCCCTTTCTGGCAGTATTTGGAAACGCGTAATATCTGTACGCAGAGGATCTTGTTTTTGCCCTGCTTAAAGATGGCTGACGCGTGGCCACGTGATTGACACTTGGCACCACTGCCCGCCCTGGTTAGCTCACGTGACTTGGGTAGGCGCGTCACGGGGTTCTATGGCTGCAAGGTGTGAGGTGGAGATGTGTGAGAGGGAGCTGGCAGCACTCGGTAAGGTTCAGGTACCGGGGAGCTGCAAACTGCGCCTTTTACTTGTCAAGCTGCAAAGTAATGCATGGGTAGCATAGGGTGATAACTATACACCCCTGTCTAAACATAGCTCATGTATAGCTAATTCATGTATTGTATTGTCATTTTGTGAAGCGCCGCAAACTGTACATTGTCGCTGCTGCATAAATACTATTATACATCACTCTGGCAATATTTAAGTTATGGTATACATTTATTATATAACTGTTACTTTAAAATCAACCAAGTGTTCCTCACTTAAAGTATGTCCCATTCATCTGCAATAGTAATTACCTTTTTTATAGACTTCAATTAAGGCAGAGTTTATTAGAAAAAGGGGTGTTATGGGTCTGCGCTGATCCTAGGATTTCCAGAGATGACCCAAAATTGATGCCGATTCTGCAGCGCAACTCTCCCACGATCAAAAAACTGAAAAGTACAGACAAACACACAAAGAGGAGCGCAAAAGAAAGGCAAAATCAATTCCACATAAAATCAATTTATCAACATAATAAACAAAGATAAAAAGATAGGCAGCAATATCACAGTCTCTCCCAGTCATTGGACTAACATGTCCAGACAGCCTAAGAGATTATGGAGCTCCTGCAGGCAATAATCCTCTCAAAGGCTAGGCAGAAAAAACACTCTGGTATGTGACGTCACTCTGTCCTGTGCTAGTAGACCACCTCAACGCGTTTCGCATGTCTAAACACTTCGTCAGGGGGTGGGTCTATTACTCAGATGGGAGTTCTCTGTCTCTCTCTCTCTCTCTGTATATATGTATATATATATGTATATATATATATATATATATATATGTGTATATATATATATATATATGTATATATATATATATATATATATATATATATATATATATATATATATAGGAAAAAAGAGGAGAGAGCGCACGCCCATAGCGTATAAAAGTATATTTAATGAAGGGGAGGGGGGAGGGAGGGGTAAAAAACGCACTTACAAGAAGTATAATAAAATCAAGCATATGTGATAATCACCACCATCCGGTCTAACTGCAAGCTCTTGGGGCAGTCCCAGGCTCCTTTACAACAAAAAGAAAAAAATAAGAAGCGCAGACAGTGGGGGTTGTGATTAAACTAATGTACTTTATTAAAAGAACTTGTCCCAAAAAAACATCCTCTGGGACAACAATGATATCAATATATATATATATTGATATCATTGTTGTCCCAGAGGATGTTTTTTTGGGACAAGTTCTTTTAATAAAGTACATTAGTTTAATCACAACCCCCACTGTGCGCTTCTTATTTTTTTCTTTTTGTTGTAACGGTCATACTAGGGACGGGGGGTTCCCTATTATCAGAAGCTGCACTCACCACCGGGTTGTGATTATTTTACTTTGATTATTCTACTTTCATCTATCTTTATCTTCAGTATTAGCAAACACTCACTTGCACCGGACTGGTTCATGTCACATGACCTTTTTAGTTTTTTGCTTTTTATTTTTGCTCCATTGCCCATATTCAAACTTAAAACCCATTCGGCGCTTTTACACTTTTTTGTTTTTTCTAGTCCCAGGCTCCGTTGGTGAAGGAGCAGCGTCTCAGCAGATTTCCAGGACTGATGTAAGTCATCCGGTCAAAATGCAGACTTTGGGGGCATTCCCAGGCTCCGTTGGCGAACGAGCAGCGTACCAGCAGTTTCCCAGGGCTGGTGTGCTGTGAATAGTCCCAGACAAAAAGTTCCGTATAGGTAGTGCCTGCAGCACTAGCGCTAGGATCAGTCCGCTCCTGCGCTGGATGTAGACTTCAATGTCAGTGCGTCTGACGTCACGACGCTCCCTGACGCGTTTCGTCAGTCTCGGCTAACTTTTTCAAAGGGATTAGCCGAGACTGACGAAACGCGTCAGGGAGCGTCGTGACGTCAGACGCACTGACATTGAAGTCTACTTCCAGCGCAGGAGCGGACTGATCCTAGCGCTAGTGCTGCAGGCACTACCTATACGGAACTTTTTGTCTGGGACTATTCACAGCACACCAGCCCTGGGAAACTGCTGGTACTCTGCTCGTTCGCCAACGGAGCCTGGGAATGCCCCCAAAGTCTGCATTTTGACCGGATGACTTACATCAGTCCTGGAAATCTGCTGAGACGCTGCTCCTTCACCAACGGAGCCTGGGACTGCCCCAAGAGCTTGCAGTTAGACCGGATGGTGGTGATTATTATCACATATGCTTGATTTTATTATACTTCTTGTAAGTGCGTTTTTTACCCCTCCCTCCCCCCTCCCCTTCATTAAATATACTTTTATACGCTATGGGCGTGCGCTCTCTCCTCTTTTTTCCTTTTTAGATATCCTGTGGACGTGGTAGGTCCACACTGAGAGCTGCCGGAGACCCTGCACACCAGCACCCATATTCATCATCGGAACTATTTGAGGACTGGTTTATCCCTTCATTTGCTTTTTTTCATGTGTTGTTGTTGTATATTTGTTATAGGCCTATCTTATGGTTATAGGTCTGCATACCTTTACAACATTGCTTAGACTATTTAGGTTATACATTAGATATTTCTACATAGACATACACAGTATATATGTTCCTTTAAGGCGCAGCTTTTTTCCATATATATATATATACACACACACACACACACACACACACACACACACACACACACACACTAAAGAAACTTCACAATTTGCTAGCCCATGGTAGGGGGCATGTCTAATAGATCAGGGCTAACACAATTACATACGACAGAAAACAACAAACCAAATAAAATACATCAGCCAAATGAACCAGTACCCAATGCTTAGAATAACAAAAGACGAAAACAATAAGTATTGGCATAACTGAAACTAATCTCAAGAAAAGATGAACGGAGGAAGAGTAGGATTAGGAAGGGAAAGGAAACAATGGGAGGGGGGGAGACAGGAGAAAAATGGGAGGGGGGAAAGCTTTCCCCTCTCATCCAGTCCTACTTTTCCTCCGTTCATCTTTTTTTTGAGATTAGGCCTCGGGCATGGTCAACGCTTAGGCGCTGACCCGTGCTGAGGCGCACCGCTGCTCGGCAGTGAGCCCCTGCAGCCACAATAAGAGCAGCTTTAGCAGGGGCTCGCGCACGCTTCCGCATGCGTGCGGAAGCGTAGGTCTTACACAATTTTTAGTTTCTGCACTCGCCGGAGCGCAGGGCCGGTCAGGTGAGCGGTTCGCCCAATGAGGACGAACCAGCTCCGTGACGTCACAGCCCCCCCGACACGCCCCTGGACGGCGCGCGGTCTAAGGCCAGGGATAGCACCCGCTTTCTCTCAGCCTCAGCGCGCCTTCACCCGGCTGGATTCACCCTGGACGCAGCCTTAGTTTCAGTTATGCTAATACTTATTCTGTTTTCGTTTTTCCTTTTTTGTTCTAAACATTGTGTACAGTACTCGTTCATTTGATTGATGTACCTTGTTGATGAATTTTATTAGGTTTGTTTTCCGTTTTATGTAATTGTGTTAGCCCTGATCTATTAGACATGCCCAGTACCATTGGGCTATCCAATTGGGAAGTTTCTGTACAGTGTGTGTGTGTGTATATGTGTACATAATATATAATATATATATATATATATATATCTCCCATCTGAGTAATAGACCCACCCCCTGACGAAGCGTTTAAACACACGAAACGCATTGAGGTGATTGGTCTACTAGCACAGGATGGAGTGGCGTGTGACGCCAGAGTGTTTTATTTCTGCCTTTGAGATGATTATTGTCTGCAGGAGCTCCGTAATCGGTCTCTTAGGCCGTGCCTATAGTGTCGTCGATGGCGACACGACGGGTGACATCACCTGTCACCACCGGCGAAAGTTATATTTCGCCGGGCGGCGGTGCGGAAGTCCGGCAATTTGATTGGTTCAAGGGCCGTCACGTGACGCCCCTTGAAAAATCAAATTTTGCTGGCTACCAGTTTTCGCGACGTCCCTTTGTGGCCGTCGCGTGCACTATAAGCGCCGCTACGCACGTAGCGGCAATGCTTTTGTTTTTCGGGCGACGTCCCCGGCACTATAAGCACGACCCTAGGCTTTCTGGACATTTTAGTCCTTCCCCCTGTTTGCCTCATTACACCCTCGCGAGGCGGATGCATCAGAGGGATCCCACAGGAACATCCAGTCCAGTGAATGGGAGTGTCCTGGAACAGGAATATATATCTCTGCTCCCCCTGTTCCTCCCCCCCCCCCTCCTTTCTTTGCAGCTCTGCCTGCTAGCCCTTTATTTAGAAGTACTTTCCCTGCAGTTATAATTCCCAGTGCAGGTGGAAATTGATATTTTTAGATATTTTCTCTATCACCTAGCTTGCTGGAGTTGGTTGCTATGACAACCCCTTTAATTCCCCTGGTTTTATACGGTTCCATTGCCCCCTGCCTGTATTCAGAGTTTACTCAGCCCAGTCTCTCTTCCTGTGAGACACCCTCCATTTTCTTTCTACCTCAGCAGACTATGGCCTCGGGCATGGTCAGCGCTTATGCGCTGAGGCGCGCTGCTGCTCGGCACTGAGCCCCTGCAGCCGCAATGAGAGCAGCTTTAGCAGGGGCTTGCGCACGCCTGCGGAAGCGCGTGTCTTACCAAATCTTTAGTTTCTGTGACGTCACTGGCCCGCCCCCAGACACGCCCACGGACGGCGCACGCTCTAAGGCCAGGGAAAGCACCGCTTTCCCTGAGCCTCAGCGCGCCTCCGCACGGGCTCAGTCTCTATGGACTAAGCCTAAGTAAGCACTGCTCATGCCTTCCACCTCTTGGTAAGTGTGACAGGGTAAATAAAAGCCACCAGCTATATGCCTGGAAAACCTATGTCTAGTCTGCAGTGCAGCACTGACTAGGTTAACTTCAGCTGGGAACCTCAGGACAATTAGTTGGATCCCAGCTGCCTAATCAAGGTGTGTTAAAACCCAGGCTGTAGACACATGGAGCTGGCTGTTGAGGAGAGAGGAGTAAGCTGCTGAAGAGATTACTGATACAAGGTCTGATTAACAAAGTAGTTGAATGGTAAACTGTCTGTCCCCTGCATAGAAAAAGGGTAGCTACCTTATATATAGACTGCCTGCTAAAGAGAAACTGTTTTGTTTGGTTTGCTGAAGAAAAAGCCATTTTCTTTTTGTTTGCTGATGAAAAGCTATTTTTGTTTTTGTGTGTTGTATATCTTTTTAAGGCTAAATAAATAAGCCTTGTCAAGAAACCCACGTGTGTAGTTGCATGTACCCTGCAACAGTAACAGTATTGTTTTTTTACTTTTTCCCCACTATAAACACTCTTACCGTAGAGAAGCCCTCTCTCATTACACCACCATCTGCAAGTAACTTTGTATATCTGCTGCTTTCCAATAAAGTGAAGAAAAGACAGAACTTGTGGTACTTGTAAAGCAACTTGTTAAGCTGTCTGGCCATACTTTCTTTACCCAGCGTAAACCCTTTGGCTCCAGAATAGGGAGAGACTGTGATATTGCTGCCTATCTTTTTATTGTAAGTTTTATCTTTGTTTATTTTGTTGATTGATTTTATGTGGAATTGATTTTGCCTTTCTTTTGCGCTCCTCTTTTTGAGAGTTATCTGGGATAGATAGATATTGGATCCAACTCGCCTTTCAATACCTTTGCATTGTAGAATTGTACAATAACGCATAATAAAGTAATGCAAGGCTGTGTGTGCTCAATATAAATGAAAGCTAACCGTGTGCCTTCTTGCTTGCTGCAAATCACACTTTGCTTAGTCATCCGTTGTGTGCATTGAATAATTGCTACACTACATAGAGTGACATTGGTGTGAATAGTGCTGTAGGTGGCCAAAATAGAATATATGTGTGTGTGTGTGTGCCATCTCTTACTTTACCATTCCCACCGATGATAATACATGTTCCAGATTATCTTATGGGTCAAGCGCCAGGCCTCTCGACCATCATTACTGGAGTACCAGCTACCAACTATTGTGTGTGTGTGTGTGTGTGTGTGTGTGTCTATATCTCTCTCATTATAAATTGCACTTTTTCCTTCTAACTCACAGGCTTTGAAAAGAGCAGTGATCTGATCAAATCCTTGCCGCCGGATATATTTGCTGAACTGGTACGTGTATCTTTTGTCACAGAGCACGCTAGTCACTAATGTACTGTAGAGTGCATTATTTTTCCATAAAGGGTTAATATCAAGGAAAGTGATAAGAAAATGGGCCAGACAGTTTAAAATATAAAAAAGAAAAAAAAATGAATTTATCAAAAAAAATTATATTACATGAAAATTGAGGCAGTTAATAATAAAAAAGGATAGTCTCTCTATCTAATAGTGAAAATATTGAATTTAAACACACTAATGATTATATAGAATACATATGACTGTAGTATCAAAAACAGTGAATTGATGTGTCCCAAAAAAGTCCAAACCAAAGATTTGTGAGATTATCTCTGTGTGGATGACGTCACCAGGTAGGAGTTGGGGTCCAGGGCTGTACAGCTGGGCACTTGGGAAACGGATCATGTAATCCGTCGGTTCCTGCCTCAGATTGAATCCGCCTTGCGGTGTAGAAATCGTGGATAAGTGAACAGCACCTTTTTAGTCCTGCACCATGTGGTTCATGTATCGCAGCACAGTGTCCGTAATCAGCTGTTTTGCATGCAGGGAAAGACCGGACTTCCTCACGTAATCTCCGCACACGTGATAACGTCACCTCATCAGCTAACGTCCCTGATCTGTTTCCCAAGTGCCGAACTGTTCAGCTCTTGGCGCCAACTCCTACCTAGGGACGTCATCCACACAGATTATCTCAAATGCTTGTATCTTTTACCCTCTTGTGAGTGCAGGTCCAATGGACCAGCGGTGCGGAAGCTGGGGGCGTAATTGTAAGGAACTGCTGCATTTATTAAAATAAAAAAAGGGCAAGAGGCAATGCCCCTTTTTAATAGTGCCCCAATTTGCACTGTTATGATTTAATGTAAAAAAAATAAATAGTTTTCTATAGCTTGGAAATTTGCAAGATTACTTAACCTTTAGGCTGCGGCCATGTTTTGGGAGACGGTGCAGAGGCGTGCGTGGCACGATCACAATGCCTTAAGGTAATTATTGCAGCCACGGAGCGGGCAAGGAATCAGTTAAATTTGAGGCCGTACCAGCTCTGTGACATCACAGCCGCGCCGCCTGACACGCCTCCCCATCACATCTAGCCTGGCCACAAAACGCTCCCGCTAAAACGCGGGTGATGTCACGGACGCAGGCGGTCGCCATAGACGCAGTCTTACAGTGCCACCGAACATCCGACACTTCCGTGTCACTCGAGATCGCTACAGAAGCAAACACATGACCGAGCTGGGAACGGAAATGGCGGGGACTCCACTTCCGTTTCAATTGGGCTAGTCACTCTGTCGGAGAGGTTTGGCCCAATCCCCCCCTTAGAAATCCCGGTACATCATAAGGGCACTGTAAAATGTACTAATTGCCAGCCCTTATGAATTGCACAATGTATTAATCTGTAAATTTGATTTTCAATATTCATTTAAATTGAAGGACAATTTGTACTTAAAAACATATACTGGGTTTGAAAATACTAATCATTGTAATGCTTTGTTTACTACTTTCCTCTCTGAGCTGTATAATGTGAAAAAAAAGCTTGGCATATATAGCACATATTCCTCTGTTTTGTGTGTTTAGTGGCTCAGACCAAACCTGACACTCTTCTGCAGTGAGAATTTCACAGTGTAAGATGCAATGAGGATAATAATAAAATTAAAACATGTATGTGAATATGGGATCACACCTTTTAGAAGGGTGCAGTGAGGTTTGATCAGATTGTTTTTTTTCTTTTCAGTGCCAGCAAAGTATTCAGCATCTTCAATGTCAGAGTGCTGGTATAGATAGAACAGAACTTTGTCAGGTGCGTATTAAAGATAATTTTAAGTAAATACCTTTTATGACTGCTAAGTGTTTATTGATTGGGGTGTGTGTTAAAAAAAAATATATATTATGTATACATAATCTTCAGCCCTTGTTAATCCACTGCTGGATAAAGTATAAAGATTTAATGTATCCAACTGTGTGATGTCTTATTTTTTTTTTTTTTGTTTGTTTCAAACTCTTTTATTCTTGTTCATGTCTGTTTGGGTAATACGCAGCATACATTTCTCCGTATGGAGAAATACTCAATATACTTTGAGTTGTCGGAAGCTTCTGCATTATCTTCACATTTAGGGTCCAAGTTTCACATCCATACGTGAGCACAGGCAGAATACACTCATCGAAAACTTTCCTCCTTGAGGCACAGTGAAAGGTTCTCTTAAAAAATTCTTTGTTTCTTCCAAATTTGCTCCATCTAGGGTTGGACGATATCAAAATTCTCATCACAATAGCGATGTTAATTAATTTATCATAACGATACAAATCACTATGAATTTGGTAAAATATATGAATGTTCTAATAAATATAAATAAAATGTTTTCTGAAAATAAACACATTTTCTTTAGATTTACTAGAGCAAATTGCCCTTTATTCCCAAATTGTTTTCATGTCTGCACTACACCTTTTCTCACCTACCCTGCTCCCATCCCCCTAACATCCCCCTCATCCCATCACTCACACGAGATACTCCCTCCATTTAAAAACACTTTTTTCACTTGTAAAATGTTAAAAATATATTAAACAGATTTTTTGATAATCAAGAATTGTTGAAAAATCTGTTCAATATTTATTTATTTTTTTAAAACATTTTTTATAAAGAGTGTGAGTGATGGAAGCAGTGTAGGTGAGTGTCATGTATGGCACACCTTTGAGCACGGGACAAGGGTTAATAACACAGCTCGCAAGCTGGACCACTTTTCACCTTCGCAAAGGTCCTTCAAATGAACAATATCTCCCCTCAATCCATCTCAATATACCATCAGTCACGAACAGCACAAGTGAGCATGTGACTTAGATAAATAAGCAATCAGGGTTGATACACACGGCTGCTCTAGCCAACTCGCGTTTCTCATCCGCAAGGTACTTTAAATTAGTTAATATTAACCCCATACTCAATTGCAATCATGTCTATCCACTGGCACCACCGAAGAATTATGTAAATTAATATATATGCCAGGGACTCAGGTTCCTGTTTATTATAGAAAAAACTATGCACAAAAATCATCTGTTGTAGCAAAATGTGTCAGACAATGTAAATACTCTCCCTAGAGTGCAACAGTTCATTCAGAGCCCCAAAGCATTACTTATTATAGAATTATTTAGTATATATAAAAATACAGTGCTTCAGATTTACAGAAAAAGATTACAAGAATATAGTTAAAATAAATGCAGAACAATTTCTTAAAATAACAGGCTAAAACAGAAATTCCTATACAATACTTTACCATATGCCATAGGTTTTCTCCCGAGAGTTAACTGGCATAGAAATATGAGAATTCACGTGTTTGTTCCAAAACACACACCTGTTGAATTGTGATTTCATAACTCCAGGGCAAGCCCTACAGTATATATATATATTCTTTTCCCATTGAGAACTACATAAGTCCACCCCTATCGTAAATCACCTGCTAGGTTCGCGGTTTTACGACAAAGAGAATAAAACCTAACAACATTTATGTTTTTGCCTCCATATATAAACACACTCATAACTTCCTTTGACCTTCTTGCTCCTAAATTTGAGTGACAAATGGATATCTGTCCTTGGCACCGCTTACCCATGCAGTGTTTGGTACTGTTTAAATCGTCTTTTTGCCACGATTACAATGATGTACCTGTTATTATGCAGACGTCACATGACATTCTCATTTTTAAGAAAGTCCTCCAACTAAGTGTTGACCTGTGGGTCTCCTCTCTCTGGGATGCATAATTGATCTCTCAGGAATGTTGGGGAGGCTGACAGACGATCATTTATTGCCTTTTAAACGACACATGTCACACTTAGTGGGCTTTTTTGAAGATCCTCACACACCCAAGAAAAGTCTTGACCTGTCACCTAATACACCCAATGTATTGTATTTTTAAAATTAAACTGTAGCTACATTTAACCCCTGAAGCACCAGATAATATTAAGTGTTTTAATCAATCTCATGATATTATCATGACGGTGAGAGGGGGTGAAGTGCAGGGATGGAAGAGGTTAAGTGTCTGGGGGGAGGAAGAGATTTGGGGTCCCAGAGGTTGAGAGGAAGAGGTTAAGAGCCCCATGGGGAGGGTAGGTAGAGGGATTAACAAAGGAAAGTGTGGAGTTCCTACCTTTCACCGCTGCCTCTGCGCTCTCACGCTATTTCGCCATGCTGCCAGTGACTCCTCCCCCTTTCTCTGAGTCAGCAGCATTCAAAAGCGGGGAGGGGGACTCAAGGGAGAAAGAGTGCACAACAGCGGCATCCCAAAAAGTCATGATAACGGGTTATCTCCAATATCGGCACAACAGGAGATTATCGCGACATATCGGTATATTGCCCAACCCTAGCTCCATTCCATCTTCATTCTTCTATTGATTCAATTGAAAAGATTCCCATCCAGTGTCGTTTGCCGGCCGAGGTAGACATAGTCTCTGACTTCTTCTTTTAGTTCTTTTCCATTTATTTCAATCTTTGCAGAGTTAACACATTTTGTGAAATATCAGTTTGGTCTTTTTGAGATTCATGTGGAAGCCCACTTTCTTATCCGTTACAGTGAGTTCTCTGATTTGTTGCTGGAGGTCTTCGGGACATGTGGGGAAAATGTCATCTGAAAATTGTAGTTGATTTAAGTATTCACCGTTGAGTTTTGATTCCCTTTTTTTTCTCCCAAATCAAAATATATATAATTTCTCGCACGTCCCTCCTATGCCAGTACAAACATGGGGATTAAGCTCCCCCAGTTGGGTATAGGACAAACTTTAAACGAATCAAGCTCCATTGCCCTCTCCCTGCTCTTCTCACAGTAGTTATTTTTGTCCTATCTGTCAAGGGGGTAGGTTCTCTCCTCACAGGTTTTGTTGATACATTGGAGTGTAGGGAGCCTCAGGCTTCCTTATTCCCGAGCAAAGTAGAAGAGTTTCCCGAAGCTGCCAAATTCCATGATCTGCTCGTTTGGGAAGAAAGAAACAAGCAGGTGTAGGCTTGCTATGGTCCTAGACATTGTGCTTAAAGTATGCCCCCTGCATTTATATTCAGTGGCAAATATACACTCCTACTTACCTGAAGAGTATCTCACTGTGGTTGTTTTATGCTACTCCAATCCAGAGTGTAGGGGCCATGGGTATGGAAACAGGCCACACTGATGCCACCTATTATTCCAAAAGGCAGGATATGCCTTCTTTGATGTATGAGATCTTTTGTGGAGATCCTGCTACCAGATGTAAGCAGGATCTGTTTGACAGTATGTATACTTAAGAAACAGGTAAGTGTTTTTGTTTACTTTTTTGTTTCAGGCCTTGATTGTGGCATGCGACTTCTGTTCAGGCGAATTGGTTATTACTGATAATTGGGCCTCTTCCATACAAGTGCTCTAGGCTACGAGTCCTGCATGATTTTGCTACCTACCACCTAGAGCCTGTGTGCTCTGCTACCTACTAAGAACCACTTTGGCCGCGTGCCTCCTCTGTCGCCACAGAAGGCGGATCTCCCAGGCAGCTCCCTTCGACAGCACATACAACATCCTTAGGGGACTTGCCAAATGCGTTTCGTCGCATATTGTGACTTCCATCGGGGTAACCATCTAATTTCAGAGCAGAGAGTTTTACAATCCTCGTTGCCTTGGTAACACGGCTAATTTACAATCAAAATAACAATATAATAATTACTTTAAAAATACAAAATAGGGAACAGGAAGGAAATGTCTAAAATATCCATGGGAAGATATAGATAGTAACATATATCAAAGAGGTACAGTCTAAATTGAATAAGCTATCAATAACAAACAAATAGGGATGAAATACATATTTTTCTAAAAGATTCCGACATATACTTTCACACACTAGTTGCACAAATGTACAGATAATACAATAATATAGTGAAGAAACTGTTAACAGTCTTTTTGTGGTATAAATCCCCCAATCATTATTATATGGTATGAGGTGAAAAGATAAGGTATACAATAGATGTCTGCATACATAATACACAAATTAAAAATACATTAAAAAAAAAACAACACCGTTTTTAAGACGGAATAAAAACTGTTTGGTCACATAATACATATTGCTAAATAATGGTATTTGTATGCAGATATCCATGAAGGCCATTGGGTGCTAAGGTATTGAGTTAAAAATCCAGTATGTTTCTTGTGGGCAAAGTGTTTTGGATCTGTGCCCACCTGAAAGTGATTGGGGGGGGGGGGGGCGCGAGCGACATGTTCAAGACCTAGGATGTTTAGAGTGGAATGAGCTCTATTGTGACAGAAATGTTTGGGAACAGCTTGCGTCTGTGTTCAATTTAATATGCTCCTCCCTACAGTATATTCAAGAAAACATCCAGCAGTGGATTGATGAGAGAGTATAAATATATATCTATATAAAGGATAAGCACACCAAAAATATGCAAACAAAATTACTTTTATTGGCCCAATGTTTCGACAACCCTCTGCAGCCTTTATCAAGAGCTCTTGATATAGGCTCCAGAGGGTAGCCAAAAAGTTGGACCAATAAAGACACTTATTTATACTGTATTTTGGTGTGCCTATCCTTTTTGTTATTTTTGTTCAGTACCCTTTTTTTTATAGCTACTCTGATAACAGCACCCTCTCCAATAGTCTGGTCTGTACCATTTATGTGTGTGTCCCAATCCCTTCTCATTGAGAGCGATTATATATTCGTCCTAGGAGAAAATGTCAAAGTGTGCAGGTCTAAAAATAAAATGTTCATACAGTACTACAGTGTATGTCATTACTAGTATGAGTCACACAAGCAACTAGACATAGATTTGTTTCTTGAATATAAAGTCAAATACAAATGAAAGCCTATTATGCAGAATTCTGTAACTCTATTTTGAGTCAAGAATAACTTATTTTTTTTTTTTTTCTTCTATGAACATTTTTTAACAGAGATTTCAAGCAGCAGGAGTTCAAACAAATGTGGAGGAACTTGGAAAATTAGTTAATGCAGTAACCTCACTGTTCAGGTAGGCACCTTGTCTTCAAATGTACCGAGTACGTTTTAGTTTCTTATTGTTGCTTATAAAAATAATATTGCGGCATAGGATAGAAATAACAAAAATGTAGTCTGAAAGAAGAATGCTAATTTTTGATAACTTAAGTTTAAAACCTTTTAAGATTTATGCTTTTATTTTCACGTGTATTTTTATTTTATTTCCTGATCATGTACTTGTAGTTCTGCTGTACCCTTTCCTCAGATATCTAGAATTAGTTGCTAACACAGAAGCATGTTATGTTATCTGTTATTTGCACTAATATTGTACTTTTTACAGTTGGTCCAAAAGAGATACAGGCATACCCCGCATTAACGTACGCAATGGGACCGGAGCATGTATGTAAAGCGAAAATTTAAATTTGAAGCACTACCTTTTTTCCAATTATCGATGCATGTACTCTACGGCAATCGTCATATACGTGCATAACTGATGTAAATAAGGCATGTGTAACAGGCTCTATAGTCTCCCCGCTTGCGCACAGCTTTGGTACAGGTAGGGAGCCGGTATTGCTGTTCATTACGTGCGGACAGGCGCATGCGTGAACTGCCATTTGCCTATTGGGCGATATGTCCTTACTCGCGAGTGTACTTAAACCGGGGTATGCCTGTATCTAGTTTTATAAAACCACCATATAAATGAATATAGAAAAATATAAGTGGGGCCTGCAAAATGAGACCATAAAAAAGCTCCAACAATGTAAAAAAAAAAATATATATATATATACTGTATATATATTGTATATATATATATATATATATATATATATATTATACTACAATTTGTTATAAAAAAATGAAGGTTTCCTATTTTCACCTTTTCTATAAAAAAATTGTGTGGGGGCATGGTTTACAGTTTAATGACTCTTAAAGTCATACAAACCGTATTGACCTCTTAAAGGGCGGTTTTACATCAGTACCAATACATTCCTACATCACTAATGGTCTTTCATCGCTGTTTTATACAATAGCAGATCTATAGTATCCATCCTAGTCAAATCCAGATCACTTTTGGAGCACCCCTTTTGTTCCTTTACCTTGCTGACATCTCACTGTATGATGAATTCAAAATACATATATTTTTGTCTCCTGGTTTTTGTTTGTTTGTTTTTGATTTAGGATAAGTACCACTTTAAGTTTTAATCAGCAAAAATGAAGGGGAATTTTATAGAGCAGATAACTATCCATTTCATTTTTAGTGTTTTTTTGCTACCATATATACAGAATGGCGCTTTACAAGTAAATTGTGCTTTAAAATAGCCCTATTCAGGAATACTACGCATGATTTAGTGCCTCACCCAATAAGATATCGGGATTGGAGGCATTTACTTAGACACACCAATGAGAGAGCATATTTAAACCTACCTCCAACCTCTGAACTTAACGCCTTCCCCTGATGAAGTATGTTATGCACACGAAACGTGCGTAGGGTTGATGACGTCATCACGCTGGCGTCTCTGAGGGTGTTGGATCGTGAGACACATGCAGTGTCTATCTGGGGCTGGTAACGTTGTATCGCATACTGGGATATACTTATCTGTTGGATTTACCTTATTGTGTCATAGATCTAGCGCTTTCATGCTGCTGAGGTTTATTTTTCAACAGCCTTGGTTTACAGGACAGTTTTTGATCCAGCTAATACATGAGGCAACATTATTCTAAGCATGCTGATTATAACATTTATGTTTCTGATTGAAGTAAGAGCTGTTTCTTAGGTCACCAATTGATGTAGTTATACAGGATTACAGATGTACTATTTAGCAATTGTGTAGTTAGGTCTCCACTATTCGTGCTGTGTGGCCATACTGCACATACCCACATATACATTTGTGATATACTAAGCATTTATGCTGTTACATTGGGGTTTATATGTCATCTGATACCTGGTATACTATGTGCCTATTAGGTGATTACACCAACAGGGGATATTTTCCACTGCGTACCAACCACTGCATTTATTAACTGGTGTATGTTGAAGATAATCCTATTATTTGAGTCTTATCTCATCAATTGACTTACACCAGAAAAGGTCTCGATTCAACACCCCATAGGGGATTTTAGTATTTGTTCGTTTTGTAATTTTAAGTCATCGCGGTTGTCATAATTAATAAATATTTTTTGAATTATTGTTTTTTGTGAGCTCTGACTCACTCTAGTGTGTCACTAGGTAGGGGTGATTCTACCTCATATAGTGGGACAATTGGTATCCCAGGCTAATTTAGCTATTAATATTACTTTGAGTGCAGTTAACTGGGTTCTTTTTGTTAATCTTAGAGTTAACGTGTTGTGCTATAAAAAAAATAAATTAGAATAATCCACATAGAAAAATGCCCAAATAAGTATATTTTTTTGTGTAGGTGGTTCTTTTGGTACAACAAATAATACTTGAGAAGTGTTTCAGACTACATAGCCCTTTGTCAAAAGTCTAAAAAGTAATCAAATATATTTTTATAGATATCTCAAAAATGATAATCACACTTCCCCTCCCTCCCCACTGCGGCGGCCGAATTCATGTCCGGCATCATGCGTCCAACAGACATCATGAAATCATTGTGTATACCAGCTGACGACATCATTACATTGTCATGGTTGGAAACATAGAACCCAATCAATAGTGCACAGATTGAAGGGGAAAGTAGCTTATGTAAAGCAACAACAAAAAGCAATATACAGTACAAAAATGTCAACACATATCAACCCATATAAAAAAGCATAGATAACAAAAGCATCACGAGTCCCAAGCATTTATGGACTTGCAAGGTTTACAATACATCATTCCAAAGACTTATCCATACGAAGTGAGAATATCTGAAAATAAATATTCTAAATTGTACAATATGATCACCTCCAAAACCGGAGGAAATGCCAAAACATGGGGATTTAAACCCTGATTTAAAAATAATACCAAACCGGCTCATCTAGATAAAAACACGGAAATATTTTCCATTAAAGTGTTAACACAATGGAATGCCCTTAAGACACAATCCATGAAGAACCCCAATATATGTGATCGGAAACCTTCATGCAGGAATAGAATGAAGTTGATGGACCCATCACAGCTCACGTCTCCTTAATGGAGACCTTCTGTTGCTGCTGCTTTTTGCTGTAGCCAAAGATTCCGTTGCCTGATATCTCAATTGACTAGTAACTATAGATGCGTAGTGCTACAGACCATATACAGAGCAAGTGATATATGAAGATGAATGGGTACTCATATAGTGAAGCCTGGATTGCATATCTTGACATGGGGATGGGTACTGGGTGTGGTATCCTGGTTGGTAAATCGACAATTGAGAAAATGAAGGTACAGTACACAATCTATCCAGAAACCAATGCAATATGATCACCCTAAATAGTACCTAATATCCTTACAATCACCGTGGGAAAACATGTAGTAAGCAAAAACTCACAAGTCTGCTGCAACGTCCATGTTGATCCAGATTCCAGGCAATCTTGGTGTGCCTCCGTTATACCTTGAGAAAGCGCTCTGTGTAGCGCAAAACGTGTTGGTAGGGCAATGCCTTGCTACTTTTTTCTATTATGACCAATAACTAATATTTTTTTTTATGGAAAATGCACTTTCCTTCTAATCATCTTTTTTTGGATACTGCTGGTTGTGCTCTGTTACTTTTTCATATCTTGTATCCTATCTCAATTGACTGATTGATTGAATGTTTTAAACCTCTAAAATTGTATTTCTATTGTGTTTTGTTTGTTTGTTTTTTGTGTGGATATTTTAGTATTTCCTTTTATATAATTAACCTTTATTTTAAATATATCTATGCACTCTTGATTGGGATATATGACCCCACGCATAACATTGATCTTGTAATAATTTAGTTATTGTATTGAATATATATTTACAGTCGTGGATGAAAATGTTAAAAATGTAGGGGCCACCTAGAATTTTTAAGCCAAAGCTTTGTTGAGGGGCAGGAGGAAGGAAGAGGGCACAGCTTTTCTGGCCAAGCCAAGCCCCACCCCTCTCTTTGCGGCTCTGTGTATCTGTGTGTGTGTGTGTATCTGACACACACCCTTCTCCCCCTCCATTGTCACGCACTCATTTCCCCCCCTCCTCCCATCGACATTTCCTCCTCCTCCCCGACACTTCCCCCTCCTCCCCCCTGACGCATCCTCCTCCCCACCCATGACACATCCTCCCCGTCCCCCCCAATACTGTTTCAGTTGCTGCAGCAGGGACGGGTCTTCATTTATGCTTGTTGTTTTATGATAAGTGGGACTATATATTTAAGACCATATCACCAAATATTTTCCTGACTTTCTTGCCTTTCTCTGACACTCACTTTAATTTTGTAGTCCAATCAGTGTAAAGAAATAAACATGCGCATATATTTACATATGCATGTTCCTGTTGATACTTGATATCCATATATGTGATGCATATTATCATGTAATATACCATATAATAAAGATTAAACATATCTCTTAAATTTTCAGCTCTGCAGCAAAGCATAAACTGTCTTCTGATGACCTGCTAACCACTATAACCAACAATAACAAATTGCCAAAGCAGATCCTGCAAGTAATTCGACACGTGTGGAATGAGGAGGGTGGACGTCTGTCTGCGCTTGAAGGGACCAGAGGTCTACTGCCAGTAGGACAAGTAAATAATTCTTAATTCTTCTTATCATTATTTTTTTGTCCTTCCCTCAAATCCTTCTCACTGCCTCAAAGTGAAGGGATGGTGGCAATGGGTGTTCAGGAAGATGTGTAGTGGCATTTGTGCTGCATACTATGAAAGCTTGAACAATATACCCGGCTATAGTGGAAAAGGTACTTGCCAACATGCAAATGAGGCCG
The DNA here is from genome assembly GCF_040206685.1 of Ascaphus truei. Classification (NCBI taxonomy): domain Eukaryota; kingdom Metazoa; phylum Chordata; class Amphibia; order Anura; family Ascaphidae; genus Ascaphus; species Ascaphus truei. The sequence continues at coordinate 288,189,557 of NC_134485.1, forward strand.
GCGTGTCAATTAAGGCCTCAGCCCCCAAAAAGCAATGGCTCTCATTCTCCAGAGGCTGGAGTCTCACTGAGCTTGACGGCATTCAGGAAGAAGGCATGAAGGCAGAGGGTGCTAAGAATCCCGGAAATGAAACAAAAGCTGTCATTCAAACCTAAATCTAACTACTGCCGGACTCTCTCCAGTGAAGCAGCACTGCAAGACTAACTTTAAAAGATTAAATGGGATATTGTGGGCCTTGATAAAGTAAGAAGAAAATATGAAGATCTCATTGAGCTCAAAAGTGGACCAATATTACATAGGTACAGAAATGGAAGAATCGGTGGAGTAGTCTTTATCGTTGACAAGAGACGGAAAACAACATAGTGGAGTATGAAAGCTCATCAGGAAGGGCAGCCAGAATCGTAATTCACTTGAGAGATACAGGCTTCAAATAAAACCAAGTGTGTTCCTCAACATCAAGTCACACAGTGAGGTGGGACACGTCTACCATTAAATCAACCACCATAACAACAAATGAAATTGTCACCTAGATCATCGTGGGAGATTCCAGTGCAAAGATTGGTGCCCAGCAGAGAGACAAAGCATCAATTGGTGAGTATGGTTACGGTAACAGGAATGGACGTGGAGACAGATTGGTAAAATAGGCAGAATATGAAAACTTCTACATCATGAATTATTTCTTCAAGAAGAGTCCAAATAGAAAATGGACCTGGGACCGACCCAATGGAATAGGATATAAATCTAACTAACAAACACGTGATTGAAGACTGCACAGTCCTTAATCGTTTGACATAAGGAGTATTTACTCCATTTTGGTTCGCTGCAAATGACTTCTGAATGCGAAGATCGAAAGAAGAAAATTGATTTAAAAAGAAGACATAACCAATCAAGAACCTTGAACAGCAGCAAATAATTTCAACTAGAACTGAAAAAAATCGCCCCCGCTTGCTCTAAATGCATGGGGACACTTTAACAAACAATTATGAAGAATCTATGAAGATTGTAGTTGAAAGCGCAGAAGAAACTGGAGGAATCGGCATCAAAAAACAGGATAAAGAAAATATCTGAGACAAAAGAAATCCTGAGATGACAAGTAATTAAGTAATCCCGAAGCATAAGAACAAGAATTGAATATGCAGAGCTGTGCAAGGCAATGCATAAATGTATAACTGTAAGAAAATTGAACTTTGAGCAATGTAGTGACCCTTCCCAATATGTTGGCGCTGTGTCTACGTTCTGTGTACAAATATGTTGCACATAACAGGGCAGAAGTTAACCAAATGATGACCTCTAATGGAGATAAGTGATTGCAATGGTAACCCTTGTACCAGTGATTTAATGGCTTTGCTCTCGTTCAAAACAGTTATTGAAGCTCATTGAACAAGGATGACATTAAAGCTTCGATTAATCATTATTATGCCTCAGGACCTACGGATTATTGAAGTAGATCAGTCGTAAGGAGTACCAAGGTTTAGCACTATTTAATATATCTGAGCCTAAATGGGCTGTTCCATTCAGCAATGTAAATTGGAGTTGCAATAGATTTTTACACACCTTGTTTACTATTCTTAAGACTTGTTGATTAAAGTGTAAAAGGTCAAAACAAGAGCATAATTCAAAATACAACAGTGAACACTAGCATATAACAGATCCTGCTTTTGTTGGGTTCTCATGACTGAGTCATAAACGTGTTGTTAAAATGGCCAACCACGTTATTTTTCTAGCCATTTCTAAAAATATATATTTTTGCAAAATATAAAACTGTTAAAAGATATCCAAATTAGAATTTGTGAACAGGAGATGTTTGCTCTATTATGTGGCACTTTGGGATGCAAACTTTCATGTAACACATTTGATTAAAATGCATTTTGGGTATTTTAAAAATACAATCCTTGAACATGTATGTATGTATGTATGTATGTACCAACCAGGTACGCAGCTCTTTACCATTTTTACTAACATTACAATACAGAAAAGACAAGGCATCAAGGTATAGATGTAGCATTGGGAGGAAGAAGTCCCACCAGAAGAGCTTACATTGTAATCGGCATGTTGGGAGACCAACAGAAACTGTATGAGTAGATTTTAGTGCATTGGTTAGTGTGTACACATAAGAGCATATTGAGGTTTAGTGAGTAGTTTTCATCCAGGACTATTTCCACTAATGGCTCTCCTTTTTTGAGCTGGTGCACCCTTGGGGGATTTTTTTTAAATTACAGAGCACACCTGCTCATTAGGCTGCGTCCATAGACACTGCAGCCGTGCAGAGCCTGAGGGAAAGCGGGTACTTTCCCTGACCTTAGTTCGTGCGCCGTCCGGGGGCGTGTCTATGGGCGGGCCAGTGACGTCACGGCGCTGTTTCGCCCTCATTTCGCGAACCGCTCACATGACCACCCTAACGCGCAAGAAATCAATTTTGACTGATTTCACGCGCATAGCGCACACCCTCCCGCTTCCGCCCGCACGCTGTATAGACACGATCACTGACTTTAGGCAGTTTGATCGTCTGCCCCTCTATGGGCGCAGCCTAAGACTTCACGCACACGCACACACACACACCATACTCGCCCTCCTCACACACTTACTACTTTGGACTCCCCCCATGTCACACTTCATATTTATCCTTTTTGTTTCCAACACACACCACATTTACCATGCCCTCCCTTCTTTCATAGCACATCCATCCACTTTCTCTATCATACACTCCATTCACCCAAAGTCACGCATACTCCATACACTCACACCCCACTCAAATTCTCCTGCACTCCACACATACAGACCATTCACTCCCCTCACCCACACACCATCTTTTTTTACCCCCTTCACACACATACTTCTTCATACACACACAACACTTGGCCCCTCCCCTCACACTCTCCTCCTCTTCTCTTATTCAAACCACACACCTCCCCCCTCGCCACACAAATCCCTCACCTCTCTTCCCCCTCCTCACACAAAGCCATCATACTCCCTTCCCAAATCAAAGCCTTCTCGTCTTCTCCCCTCTTCCATCCTACATTTTCACACACCTAAAACATGTCAGCCGCTCAGCAGGCAGGCACGGCCCATGCTGTTTGGAGGTAGAGAGGCTGTGATCGGCCTTTTCCCTCTCTCCCCCTCTCCCTTCTCTGTTTCGGGCTAAGAGAGAGGAGAGCATATAGAGAGAAATCAGTCTCTGATTTTCCCCTTGGAACTACGGCACCCTTGGCAGATGGTCGCGGCATGCCAGGGTACGACGGCACCCCAGTTGAGAAACACGAATTTAAACGCTTCATTGAACAGATGAGATTTCCAATTTTGGTGTTGGAAAAGTTGCTTGGAAGGGAGTTCCAGTCGTAGGATGCATCAGGTGAGCAGGGTTGTTGACATGAGCTGTAGTGACACGGAAGCGGGTTAGAAAGAAGACAGGCCTGAGTAGATACAGATATAGTAAAATTAGTCAAGATATACTGTAAAGCAGCAGCAGTGGAGTGGAGAACCTTGACAGGAAGAAGAATTATGTAGTGAATGCAGATGTTTGTAGGTAGCCTCGAAAGCTATGAGGGGAAGAGCAGCAGAGACCTCGTGAGGAGCATTGAAGTTATCCTCATAGCAGCACTGTTGTTTTTTTTTTAAATTGTGAATGGTACAAAGCTGCAAGGCAGGGAGGCCAAAAAGGAGAAGGTTGCAACAGTCCAGGCTGGAGCGAATGAGGGCATGCATTAACAGAGCAAGTAGAGAAACAGAGAAAAGGTTGTATTTGAGAGAAGTGACTTGCATTATAGCATTAAGATAAAGAGAGAACAAAATGAGAAATACAATATTGCACCTAAATGGGGTTGGGAACTGGATGGATTATAGTGTAAGGCCCCAGTGCCTGCGCTGCACGTGCGCCTGCAAGGCTGGCGGCGCGTGCATCCGAATTCCCCGGTCTGCAGGGGGGCGGCACGGGGGGGGCGTGGCCTAATGCTCCGTCGCGAGTCCTGATCTCAATTCTCTTGAGCAGGAGAAACTGTCGGCGAAGCACAGTGTCCCCCCCTCGCGGCGGGCCTGGCCCCATTGTGAGGCGGCTTTTGTCAGGCGCTGCAGTAGCCAGCGGGGACCTGGTCTAAGTGACTCATACTGTTTTCTTTTGTACCGCAATCATCATTCGAAATACACATTTTTTGCATTCCTGCCTGTAAGAGCTTTCAAATACATTTGTTTTATTTAATCTCAGAGAGTGTGTGACTTGGGTGAGGTCACAAAGAGAGTTGACACTGTGATTCAAACCAGTTGCACCCAGCAGCAGCAGCACCTTCAAAGGCCGCGCTCTTGCATTCATAGCAGACATTATTGATCCCACTGGTGCGTTGCAGCAGGGGACATAATGCAACAGGTGGGAACAGATGCCATTGTAACAGCATTAGCCTCGCTTGGAAAAGGGCTGGGGCTAGCATGCTATTGCGTGCCAGCCATAACCTCTGCTACATCTGTATAAGGTATTTCTATATCCCAAGAAGTAACCGCTTTTGATTAAAAAATGTCTTGTATTGAGAAATATGTTTCCTGAGTCTTTCTTCAAAAAAAAAACTGCTTGAGAGATTGAGCCTATGAAAAAGCACTACAGGTTCCCAACTACCTCTAGGATAGTTCAGCGTTTTATTGCATTGCTTTTATGAGCTGCAAAAATGATCTGTCATTTGTCCAATAAACGTCAACCATACTTCAACTTTTTTGTTTTTACAGCTTGTAGATTTTCAGTGGAAAATTGGAATGGCTGTGAGCTCTGACAGCTGCCGGGCCCTTAATCACCCCTATGTCACGGTGGCATTGCAAGTGGCAAATTATTCTGGGCAGATCACAAGCAAAGTTTTTGAGATGACGATTCCAGAGTTTCAGGTTTGCACTTCTCTGCATTTACATTACAATAACTCTCTCTCCCCCCACCCCCTTTTGTGTATTGTTAAATCGCATATTTTCTACCGAGATGCATAAAGAAGTTAATTGAGTGTATTTATTATTTGCACTGTTACAGAATTAGGATTATACATGCTCACATACTCAGTGTAATTATGAAATTTGTGAGGATTGCATTCATATTTCAAGTTATCAATCATATTTCTCCCAAAGCGAACAAACCTCATTTGGATAATATCTTCTCATTATCAGTTTAGTGTCTCTTTAATATATACTGTTTTAATTGCATGGTGGTATCATAGTATGCGTTTCATACATTGAGTGATCATTGTGAACCTATTACAATCTACAATCGCTTCGCAATCCTTCTCAAACAAAAAAAAACCCTAATGTGGTCACTACATGTCTGTATATAGCGTCATTATTATTGCTACTCAAGTACAACTCATTCCTCTATACTAGACCTAATTAGCTGCCTTAGTCTGTTCGAATCCTTCTGTAGAGAGATTGCTTTCTGCATTCATATTTACAAGCCTACATAATTCTTTAGACATCGAGAAACCTTGTTCTATATGCCCATTATGAGTCACTAACAGATCTAGGTTAAGGATATGGGTCTCTAGTACTGAACCTGTTGTTGACTATTCTTCTAATCTTTTAACCATGTCTCGATTAAACTGACCAACACTGAGAAGTAGACTGATATCCTGTATGGCGTTTCCCCACTCCCCCACCCCCAGTGTCATGATAGACAAAGCAATTTAAAAATCTAAGCACATACTATCTAAATGTATGCTCCCATCCTCCAAAAGGCCAATTAGATTTGTGGGCTTTAAAACCATGCAAATTACTGTAAGCACATTTTCCAAAATAAGTTGTTATAGCTTCTCCACAATGTATGTGGAAAGTATAGTTAATTCTATAGTTTACCTCTAACTGCATAAATAAATGTGGTAGGAAAGGGATGGGGGGCGGGAAGGTGCGAAAGCTCTTGCATCAGCCTTTATTAGTGAGGTGTTGTGATCCAAGGAGGGATGAGTGGATAGATATACAGGAAAGAGCAAGATCCCAATTTAGTTGACCTCTATACACGAAATTTAAGATGAGTGAAATTAGTATAAAATGGCCTTTAATTGAAAATAGATAAAAATAGGTAATTGGTAAACACAATGGTTGCCAATCATACTGTACATGAACACAGACTTTAACAAACACAAAATAAAAAGCGATAAGGGAAACGCTCTCTAAATGTGTGGAGTGGATACATAGGCACATATGTAGTTGGCACAAATGTGGTCTTGTAAAAAAATACAAGTATCAAAAGATTTATTGGTAGTTGATCAACGTTTTGTCCGCTTGCGGCCTCTCAAGCGGACTGAAACGTCGATCAACTACCAATAAATCTTTTGATACTTTTAATTTTTTTACAAGACCACATTTGTGCCAACCTGTTATATCTTTGAACTGGAGCGCAGAGATACGCCCTTTTTAAAGGAGTGGGAAACATACATACTGCACAGGTATAGACACATATTTCTACAGATGAACAGGACTGCTACATAACAAGTGTGTGCATCCAAACACTAGGGGGTGCTATGTATAAGCAGTCAGGGTTGTTACTAACAAACTAATGTAACATTTCCGAGCATAAAAAGATTGGATTATATAGTTACATAATAGATGATCGTTGAAAAAAAAGACACACATCCATGAAGTTTAACATATGCTAAATTTAGATGACAGATACTATATTTGTATTTACAGTATATTGATCTAGAGGAAGGTAAACAAAAAACCCCAGTGACACATCATCTAATGATACAGTATCTCATAAGGGGAAAATTAAATTCCTCCCTGACTCCAAATATTGGCAATCGGATTACTCCCTGGATCCACATCCTTCTCATGAGTACTTATTTGGTATATCCCTGTATACCTTTCTTTAAAAAATAAAAATAAAAAAAAGATGGGTTGTATATTTATTCATCAGATCTGTGGCATGTACTCATTTGTAATGGTTTGTAATAGTAGATTAATTTAAATCTTAGATGAAATGGTCCTCAGATCTATTTGTGCTTCGACCATTCCATGAGTTAGCACAATATTATCATTATCCATAAAACAAAGGAAAGCGCAAAGAAAAAACCCATTAGAATCCATCTTGAGAAAAATCACTAAATGTGTTTTTTTATTTTCATGGCTTCACCGCGACCTTGATATTGTCAGGTGAAATTATGTATAGTCTTTGCAAGACAGGAGCTACATTATCACAAGTGTGTGAGAATAAAGGGAGATCATATTTTATTTTACCCCTGAATTTGTGAAGGAAAATATGTAGCCTGCATTGTTGGAAAACCATTTACCGCACTAAAGAGATACAGGCATACCCCGCATTAACGTACGCAATGGGACCGGAGCATGTATGTAAAGTGAAAATGTACTTAAAGTGAAGTACTACCTTTTTCCTACTTATCGATGCATGTACTGTACTGCAATCGTCATATACGTGCATAACTGATGTAATAAACGCATGTGTAAAAGGCTCTATAGTCTCCCCGCTTGCGCACAGCTTCGGTACAGGTAGGGAGCCGGTATTGCTGTTCAGGACGTGCTGACAGGCGCATGCGCGAACTGCCGTTTTCCTATTGAGCGATATGTACTTACTCGTGAGTGTCCTTAAACCGGGGTATGCCTGTATACATATACGCATATATATATATATATATATATATACAGTGTTCGACAAATCACCCAAAAATCTACTCGCCCAACAAAAAAATCTACTCGCCACCTAGTCCCGCCCCCAACTCCGCCCCTAGTCCCACCCCAACTCCGCCCCTAGTCCCACCCCCAACTCCGCCCCTAGTCCCGCCCCCAACCCCGCTTTAAAATAAAATATATAAATAAAATACATTTAATAAATTCCTAGTCAGAACAACATTCGTTTTTGACATAAATGTATTTATTGTATTACATTATACTACAATTAGTCGTGTGTGTGTCAATGTCGGATCTAGAAATAAAAGCCAGGTGTGAATGACTAGTTTCCTGAACCCCTTAACCAGTGTCTGGATGTCGGCGCTTCACAGAGACAGAGAGAGACAGACACACACACACAGAGAGCGGCACACCCACACAGAGAGAAAGAGACACACAGAGAAAGAGAGAGAATGAGAGACACACACACTGAGAGAATGAGAGAGAATGAGAGACAAAGAGAGAGGGTGACAGAGAGAGGGAGAGGGTGACAGAGAGAGGGAGAGGGTGACAGAGAGAGGGAGAGGGTGACAGAGAGAGGGAGAGGGTGACAGAGAGAGGGAGAGGGTGACAGAGAGAGGGTGAGGGTGAGAGAGAGAGGGAGAGGGCGACACAGGGAGAGGGCGACACAGGGAGAGGGTGGGTGACACAGGGAGAGGGTGGGTGACACAGGGAGAGGGTGGGTGACACAGGGAGAGGGTGGGTGACACAGGGAGAGGGAGGGTGACACAGGGAGAGGGAGGCTGACAGGGAGAGGGAGGGTGACAGGGAGAGGGA